>NC_135874.1:20776700-20809200 GCF_031162955.1 Sander vitreus | reverse complement strand
TGGGCAACTAACACAAAAAAAACAGAGCTTTTCTAACTACTGAGCATTACCATTTGCCCTCATGAATGATATATGAACTAAAAGATGAAAGTAGAGCTGGGCAATATGGATGAAATCAAATGTCACAATGTTTTTGACCAAATACATTGATGTTGATATTGCAGCGGTATTGTAGGGTTGACAATTGGCGCTTTCACAAAATATTAACACAATGAGAGTTTTGATAAATAATACCCAATAATGTGGATACAATGGCTAAGTGGGTAAAGGCAAATAATAACATAGCTAGTAAGTCTGGTATGTTCAGAAAATGACATCACTTTGCTGTAATACAGCCTTTAAAACCAGGAAAAGACAACACTTGTGTCACGATATTACGATATCCAAAATGTAAGCCCATATCTTGCCTAATATATCGATGTCAATATAATATCGATATACTACCCAGTCCTAAATGAAAGGAAAGAAAAGAAAGAAATACGCAATTACTATACCATCTCACTGACCTTCCTTCAGCGACATTTCCTCCCACTGCTCCATGTTGACATTTCTGAGGCTGTTCTTTACATACATCTCTCAACCTTTTCCCTCGCTTCAGCCTCTGGCCCTGCCACCCCGGACTCGGTCGAAAACGTCACCCAGCATCTGTCCCCCGAGTCCAGCCGGAAAGCCTACTGGAGGACGTGGGACGGCAGCACCGGCACACAGCACATGCCCCAATCCCCCAACGTCTTTTCAGAGCACTCCACTGGAAGCAACATGTCCCCGGGCGGCCTGGGCCACCTCAAGTCCCCTGCACCTGGACGCACCAGGAGCGTGTCTGATTCCTCTGCTCCTCGGAGAGGTGATTACAAACACTCTTGCCGTTCCCAGATGGAACTCAAACAAAAATATCCAAATGCCTTGTGCTGTACGTCAGGTGAGATTTAATACAGAAGCACAATTTAGATGTTAAATGACAACGTAGAAACCATTAAATGAAAGTGGGGGGGGGGAATGCAATGACGACTTGTACAAGACGCTCTTGTACAATCCTCTACCCCCTTTCCTCTAATCTTCGTTCGTTCTCGTCTAGACTCTGTGACAAAAACATCCACCCCTTCCTTCAGTAAGAATGGTAAGGCAGCAGGTCCGCAGGGGGCGCCGTGGGAGACACTGGTGGTGTTCGCCATCAACTTGAAACAGCTCACCGTCCAAATGAACATGAGCAACGTCATGGGAAACAATACGTAAGTGGTCACAGTTTCTGCATCTTTTTATGTAGATACTTTTAATACCCATTACTATGTGGAAAATGCTAAGTTAGATGAGAAGATCAATACAAATCTCAGACAATAGAGTGGTATCAATCTTCTCATCTAACTCTTGGCACGAAAGTGAATGAGAGTAGTTTCCAAAATATCAAACTATCCCTTCAAGGGTCACATAATTAACAGTAAAAAATCGTGCTAATAGAGTGCTGCAGGAATCGGTCCTAAAACCTGGAATGCGTTTTTGCACTTCCGTATGCTGTCTGGAAGTCAATGGGTTTTTTGAATGTTTTTTTTTTTTTGGTGAGATGCCTGAAATAAGGACTGTGGTTAACACAAGCTTAAGAGATTTTTTCACGTTTTGTTCTGCGACATAAAATACGTCGATTAAATACCCCCACTCGTGACTTTTGAAGCTTTTACGTGTCTTTAAAAAAAAAAAAAAAAAGAGGCGGTTGCTAACAAGTGGCTAAATGAGACTACAGAGGCTGTCGGGGACATAAAACGTCACCGTCAGATTAGTGGTGGTGACGTTGAAGTCATGCGACCGTGGTGTAGTGTGTTTCTGTCCTAACGTTCACTTTTTACTTCAAGCGATTGCATTTACGCTTCTAAAATCATCAAAGTGCTGTTCATTTCAAAAGGTGTAATTTTGCAACAAAGCTCATTTTCTGCAATAATCAAACACCCATCAGTAGCCTTTCCAAGTCCAATGTAAAAATCTCATTGGCCTTTTGCGGCTGTGGCTCATGTGGTAAGAGCGGTCGCCTACCGATCGGAGGGTTGGCGGTTCGATCCCTGGCCCTGCAGTTTAATGTCGAAGTGTCTTTGGGCAAGACACTGAAGCCCTAATTGCTCCCAATGCTGCGCCAACGGAGTGTGAAAGTTTGTAAATGTTTATTTGATGTGCAGGTGGCACCTTGTATACAGTCCATTTACGTTTACATTTTTGTCGAGGGAACCAGGGCAATGCTAACTTCTAGGTCAGGGGTGTCAAACATACAGCCCGTGGGCCAGAACCAGCCCGCCAAAGGGTCCAATCAAGCCCACCGGATGATTTTGAATTGTGGAAATTGCAATGAAGTAATTGATTCCAATTCCAAATGTACCACTTTAATCTCAGAGAATATCCGAGTTCTTTTTCTTTAAATCTTTAGAAATTCTGATTATTTTCCTCGGAATATTACCCCTCTCTCTCGGGTCCGTAACATAATTTTTCTTCCCACAATGGCCTAAGAACGCTGTCGTAGCAGAAGCAACTTGCGTTTGCCAACGTCAAGCTGACAAGAAACTCTCTGGCAGATAAAGTTTTGGATTTTTCTGGAGTGGTTTACTGGTCTGGCCCATTTGAGATCAAATTAGGTGTATGTGGCCTATGAACTTAAATGAGTTTGACAACCCCTGTTCTAGGTTGTCCGACAAAAATGCATCATCCCTGCGGCACTCTATAGATTTTATGATGGTATTTTAGGATAAGAAATACCCCTACTTTATGAACTTTTTTTATTTATTCCTAATGTTTTGTACACAAATATAATAGATGATGCCATAGACGCAATATTTATACATAAACAGACATCAGTATTTCCACCCTCAGGGCTTGTATAGATAAATCCTCTGTGTTGCTTAAAACTGGCCTCAAACTTAAATGTGAAAGTAATTCTAGCAAATGAGTGCATCAGGGATTCATGTCAGCCATGAAAGCTGCGAGTGACAAAACAATCACTATATTTAGTGAATGTGACTCCTGTTGTCTGTATCCTGTTGGGCAAAGATTTCCCAATCACGTTATCTAATGCTGTCTGGAACACACTGCTTTAATGAGAAAGAACCAATAGAGAAGTAAAGGTGAAGAATGCAAATTTAAGATAAGAATGTTATTGACTAAGCTGGACATTGTCAGCATTGTTTATTAGAGTAATCAGCTGCTACACGTACACTGGTGCAGAAATATGTCTCTCTGGCGTCTCCTTGCTGCAAATTGCACTTGTATCTCCTGCTACACAGTCTCTTATGCTCTTATACTCTCTTATACTACTCTTAGGAGCTCTATTCAAGTCATACACTGTTGTATTTCACCGGTCACCAGGATATGCGGGCGTTACAACTTTCATCTCTCCAGTTAAGGCAGAACTGCAGAAAATCCTGAATCATTGACAAACGCAACACACTTATAACTAAGGCAGTACTGTTTTATGAGCTCTGCGTCATCATAACGGAAAACAAAATATCTTCTTCTCTGGAAATGTGTGGGCTCTCTGAGCCAAACATACGTCTTCTGCCTCTTACTCACCAAGTCCGAGTACTGAGGCCTCTCTCGCTAGTTTAAATTATTTAGGTCTTAAGCATATTCTTCTGTCAAAAAAATGTATTGTATTCTTCATGTGCGTAGAAAGAAATGTGTCTACAAGAAAAGCACACAAAGCTTAGACATTAGCAAATTGCCTAATAATTACATACTGTACACGTGTATGTTTAACATGTTGAAATAATGACTAGCTAAAGTACATGATGACATGTTTGTCTAAAAACCTGACATGTGGACTTGTCAATCAGATTTAGTCCGCAGGTTTTGCAGGTCTTTGCCTATTCAGTTACCTGTGTTTAGTCCTGGACAAGATCTCATCATGAGAGCCCTTCATGTTTCATAGAGAGCACTTCTACATCATTCAGCAGCGTTTCAGGGAGCGCTCACAGTTGTGTTTGTCCCAACAGCTGGACGACCAGCGGGCTGAAGAGTCAGGGCCGACTGTCTGTAGGCAGCAACCGGGACCGAGAGATCAGCATGTCTGTCGGCCTCGGACGCTCCAAGCTCGACTCCAAGGGCGGGGTGGTGGGTGGCAATATAGACGTGAACACCCTGGAGATGGTCTGTAAGTAAACAAAGCATCGACTTTTCCGACACCTGGTGTTTTTCTGCGACTCGTTAGCAGCTCTTGTTTACAGCAGACTGTAAACTGGATATGGATCTAGTCTAGTGCCCGAGTGCTCACACAACACTGGGAGCTGTGCCGTGATTAAATACAGACTTAAAACCACACATCACGTTATACTATCACTATCATTTATTTTATATATTGCATTTGGTGTTTAAATAAGCTAATAAACAACATATTTACATGTTAAATACAAAAATATCTTCAGACCTGTGTATGTGAGTATTCCTGGTACTATATTTCTCTAATATAACATCTCTTCCTAACTGGACGCGATGCGTTTCAGCGAACATCAGATGGTTTCAGTTTTTCCCAATGAAGATACTTGTTTGAAAAACCGCTCGCCCTGGCTCTATTTCTGCACACTTGCTCCACCTCCAACCTATTTTCATTGGTCAAAAACAACGCTGGACGTCCTTGACGTTTCCCGTTTTCCCTCCAGTCAAAGGTTGAGCAGCACATCTTATATGATCCACAACTGAGGAAACTATTCTTACTTAAGAAAGTTCTGTTATTCTGAATAAACTCGCTGTAGGTTAGGAAGAGGTGTGACACTGTTCAATGACACATTTTTATGTAGCAGATGGATACACATGGTTTTCTGGGATGCAAAATCTTTTTGAAAATGAAAATATTTGTAAGAATAAGAGTTGCTCTTGATACTCAAGTAAATCTTTTTTTGTTTTGTCTTAATTTGACACGTACAACTCATGTAAAAACTCATGAGTGAATAGTTTTGCTATTTTCTGGATACTGGGTCCTGGTGCTAAGAGTATTAGCTAGTTTCTTTTTTTCCTCTCATGGCGAGGTCACTGTATAAGTGGTCACTTAACACTGCAGTGCTAACCAGTTACTCTTTGTTTTCTAGCCCACATCTCCGAACACCCCAACCAGCAGCCCAGCCATAAGATCCAGATCACCATGGGGTCAACAGAAGCGCGTGTGGACTACATGGGCTCCAGCATCCTGATGGGAGTTTTCAGCAATGCTGACCTGCAGCTGCAGGACGAATGGAAAGTCAACCTGTGCACCGTCGACACCAACCTATCAGAGAAAAGGTGTGAAATGACCTGAAATGTCAGCAGAGGCTTAATACCTCTAGTTCTTGAAATATAGCCCCCTTGATGGAATGCCATTTTTCTCTATTCTCCATGGGCAATTTCAACACCAGTCTTGCTTCTTCCTCCGTCCTGTTTGGTTCATGTCGCCTGGTACAACTAATACCTCCTGGATTTAGATAGACACAAATCTCTGCATTAAGAGCATTTGAGGACGCAGATTTCAGTTCTTGAGACCTTTATTCTGGGTTTTCCTAATTACTTGGCAAGCCAGTGTAACAAAATGATGACACAGATCTCTCATTCCAGATGCAGTGGTGTTTAATCTACACTATAACCATCTGCTCTGTGCCTTGCTTTACTGTTTTCTACAATCTGAACAGTCTTAATCGTATATCTTCCTGTTTCTCACCTTTTCCCTCTCCATCTTTTGTCTGTCTGTCCTTCCAGTGAAATCTTCGTCCATGGAGACTTGCAGTGGGACATTTTCCAGGTGATCATTTCACGCTCCACCACGCCAGACCTCATCAAGATCGGCATGAAGCTGCAGGAGTTTTTCACTCAGCAGTTTGACACCAGCAAGCGAGCCCTCTCCACCTGGGGGCCTGGTCCCTACCTGCCCCCCAAAACCCCTGTCATCAACGCTGAGAAAGGATCTGCAGAGCTTTGTAAGCTTGCCTTTTTTTTTTCCTATACTGCCGGGAGAAATATTTAATGCAGACTGTGGCATAATAAGGTATGCACAGCGAGTGTCTTAGGCAGTCGTGCTGGTAATAGGAAGTGAACTGATTTGTAACTCTAATACGTTTAATTTGCATCCCACTTTTTCAAACCGTCGAAAAGGTAGTTCAGCAACTGAATGTAATCAAACGTGATGATTAAAAATAAAAGAGGCACAAACAGCATACATTTAAAAAAGAAGAAAAAAAGAGTGGAGCCTATAAAAGGATAAAAACAACATAATACACAATCCTGTTAGCCCCAGCAGCATGCCTCATGTTCAGCCCCCCCCCTCCACCCTCCTCGCTTCTCATTTTGTGTCGCCTAACCGTCTTTGTCACACAGACATGGATGCAGCCCATCATCGCCACTGGCCCGGGGTGCTGAAGGTAATCGCTGGCTGCCACATCTCCCTCTTCCAGATGCCTCTGCCTGAGGACGCGGTGCAGCTGGGCGGTTCAATGAGCCTCCATGGCAATCACATGACGCTGGCCTGCTTCCACGGGCCCAACTTCCGCTCCAAGTCGTGGGCTTTATTCCACCTGGAAGAGCCCAACATCGCCTTCTGGACCGAGGCACAGAAGATCTGGGAAGACGGTGAGGCAAAATGTTTATTGTATAAATAGTATTGAAAAAGTATTACCTAATAAAAATAACTGGGCACTAGGTTTGGCCCCTGTAATCCCTTTTTGAACGGACTTCATGTTTCTGTCACATTCAGGCTCCAAAGATGATTCTACCTACATTGTTCAGACACTGGATTTCCATCTTGGTCATAACACTATGGTGACCAAACCCTGCGGTGCGCTCGAAAGTCCAATGGCCACCATAACCAAAATAACCCGCCGGCGGCATGAAAACCCCCCACATGGAGTCGCGACAGTCAAAGAATGGTTCAACTATGTCACTGCCATGAGGAACGAAGGTAACCTTTTTTCTTTTTTCTTTTTTTTAATCCATGTAAACCATTTATTTTGTATCCTGATGTCATGACACATAGACATGCATGATCCAACTTTGTCTTTTCCCATCTGGTGTTTGTTTTTGTCGTTTACCAGCAATTTACTGGTGAAATAAGTCATTGTTATAAGTTATTGTTACTACATTTTTAATAAATCATTTAATTTTGACCATATGGCTTCAGCAATAAACAAGCCGTTCTTAAATGTCGCCGACTGTCATTTTGTGCTCCTTTGTTTCATTTTTAAATATATACATATATATTTTTTTCAAATCTTTTTAAAAGTATCGGTTCAGGCACCGTTTAGGCACCGGCACCGTTTTAAAAGTATCGTTTTAGCACCGCTATCGGAAAAAACCCAAACGATACCCAACCCTACTTCAGACAGCTCTGACTAAAAGAAGACGGACACAGCGTTTGTGTTTTTTGCCAGAGAGCTACATTCTGTCTGCCTTTCCTTGCAGCTGCTGCCTGTTATCTTAAAAGTAAAATAGGTGCAGATAGTATTGAACGAAGCAGAGAAGTGTGAACATAACCGTGAAGAGTTTTTTTTTCTCTTGTTTCAGAGTTGAACTTGCTCAGGAACGTGGAAGCCAACAACCAAGAGAGCGGAGCGGCTGCCAAAAGCTCAAGTCTGCTGAGCAGCTTCCGCAGCTCCTCCAGCTACAACCACGAAACTGAGACGATCTTTGCTCTTCCCAGAATGCAACTGGACTTTAAGTCCATCCATGTACAAGATCCTGATGAACCTACTCTAACAGGTAGGGACTGGAGCCTGCAAAGTAATGTAACAGTACATAAAGGCAACATACAATCTGTTGGGAGTCTTTTCTCTGACTGCTTTCAGGGTCAGACTATCTTTTTTATCACGTTAGTCAACAAATATTGTGTTAACTGTTGCCTTTAACTAACATGACCTCAGCACAATCACATAGACTTTGCTGCACAGTAATATTTCAGTTTGCAAAAGCAATGCGGTTTCAGTCCAAAATCAGTTATCGAGCATTTGTAACACTCACACTTCCCCTGAGAAAACAGTGTACCAAATCCATATCATATACTAATGGTATAGCTGCATACGTGTCGCTGAAATGTATTTAAAAACAAACTTTGTTCCATGGACGATGTCATTTTTCCACCATAGTTTATCAGGCTTGCCAATGCTCAATTATTCAATTTGTTTCTATTTGTTCCAGAAGCCAACAGCAAGCCCAAAGTGGAGTGCAGCGTTGTGACAGAATTCACAGACCACATCTGTGTCACCATGGACGCCGAGCTCATCATGTTTCTTCATGACCTGGTGTCTGCCTACCTGAAGGAGAAGGAGAAAGGTTTCTGGTTTACTAAATCACCTTTCATTCATCCATTCATTCCTTAACCCTTTCAGGCATTGGGTAAAATAAAACAATGTTTTGTCATTTTTACTGTCCACGCTCATTCACGAGTCATCTACAACAGGTATAGCAATGAAAGTGTTTTTATTTGAGAGTGAAAATAACCTGCAAAGTGACTCATCAAACCGTCCAAGGAGAAATAACAATATGAACCACATCTGTGTGCCTCTGTACCTTTGAAGCTGTTTGTATGCTGTTGGAGACTCATTTTGGGAAAAAGCAGCATGAAATGCAGGCAGCTGAGTGTTATTTCCACACACAGCGGGAGGTCAGAGTGCCCAATGCAGGCAGCCTTTTAATGGGTCTCCCATTGTCACAAAGGGACAAATTAGCACTCTTTATGCCGGCAACCTCGCATTCTTCATGACAATTACAATAATGCCAGGACTTTGTTGTGTAGATTCTGCAAATGAATAGAAGACAAAAGAGGCGACCACTGAAGACTCTCATCAGCGTTCGATCCATCCTGATTAATTGAAGTGTAGATTTTAACGACCTAAGCTCGCGGCGTGCGCAGGGTTAGGGCGTGTCCAAATCCACTTTTGCTAGTTTGACGGCAGAAAAAAGGAAAAAAGGGTCAGTGCGCCGGGCGCATGGTTCAAAAGGGTTGTACTTTCTGTCTTCATTAATTCATAGGTGTGTTTTGGGCGTAACATGCAATAAACCAATCGGAGTGTCATCTCCCATTCCCTTTAAAAATCAGGCGCGTTTGTACCTTGGCGCATTGCTATTATGATGGCGCATTTGCACCGTAATATTTTTATTTGTAATCTTTTGCATGTTTGTGTGCTGCTGCGCTTTCCTGTGTGTGTGTGTGTGTGTGTGTGTGTAACAAGCATAGTGTGTGTACGCTGTGCATAAGCCTAGGCTCATTTTACTAATGCTCTGTTAAAATAACAATGAAATGCTGCGCTATTGACTTTAGACCAGGTTTTTGTTGGTCAATGGCGCGATCACTTCCCACTGCCTCAAGATAGCAATACGCCAAGAATTCACCTGAACACACCTCCCTGTAAGACCAGCACGCCCATGGGCGCACAGATGGGTGCAGGTGCATTTGCTGTTTAAACGACGCGGGCGCTGGACGGGTAATTGACAACTGCGTCGGTCTGCGTTGCGCCAGGTGCAAGATAGGGCCCTAGATCTATACTATCAAGGTGCCGACCTTGCTTTCAGGGATATGAATACATGTTTATTGTGTTCCACTTCTGGATGTTGTTGAAGAATGTTTTTGCAACGTTAAAAGGAAAACTTCCCCGTGTGTCCTCAGCCCTTTTTGCCCCGCGGATGTTCGCGGCTCGGCCAGGCCAGAAGAGCCCCACACCCCTGCATGATGAAAGCTCCACAGACAAGGACAAGGATGATGGCATCAACTACACCACGGTGGACTGGAGGGAGTTCATGTGCAACACCTGGCACTTGGAGCCGACCCTCAGGTCAGTTCTGCTCCACTGCACCACAGACATTTGGAGTGTTTTGTTTTTGATTCGTTGACAGACGCGCACCCTTTCTTGTGAGTCAAATTGAGTTACAATGCTCATTCGTGAATAATGCTCATTCGAGAGAGGACACAATAGGCGTCATTCTTTGTTTCCAAGCCAGATTTCTACTGTGACGCACGCACCAACCTTGAGAATCAAAATATCCAAGGCTGTCATGCATCACTATATAAGACTATTAGAAATACAAGCCACACAAATGATCTTAGCAACGCATCAATTTTACAAGCTCATAGATATTGTTTATAACAGCGTCCCCTCCAAAGTAACTAGTAGTGAAGTAAAAACTACAATATTTCTCCCTGAGACATGTTGGAGTAGAAGTATAAAGAAGCAGAAAATGGAAATACTCAAGTAAAGTAACTCAAAATGGTACTTAAGTACAGTGCTTTAGTAATTGTACCAAGTTACATTCTGCAAGTGTTAGTGAGGGCATTTGGACTGAAATAAGTTGTAAAGAACAAGTTGGTTTCCGTAGTTTGAAACTAAATAATTCTCCAATACTTGGCATATACTGCCTGAAATGCATTTAGCATTGACTAAACTAAACATATCCTCGTTCTTTAGGCTTATCTCCTGGACAGGACGTAAGATTGACCCAGTGGGTGTGGACTACATCTTGCAAAAACTGGGCTTCCACCACGCCCGGACTACAATTCCCAAGTGGCTGCAGAGGGGCGTGATGGACCCATTGGACAAGGTGCTGTCAGTGCTTATCAAGAAGCTGGGCACCGCCCTGCAGGACGAGAAGGACAAGAAAGGCAGGGACAAAGAGGAACACTGAGGAACACTCGTACCACTGTAATGAAAGCTGTGCATACCTTCTATGCAGGTCACAAACACTGGATTAATGTATTACAACGGCCACTACTGTTTTGTCACACATTTGTCAAATGTACCCATTTTACCTGCTACAGCCTGTGAATTTCAGCATAGTTGTTTACTGTGGTGCATGCCACTTACGGCTCTGACTGAAGCGTTTTGCACCAATGTTGTTTTATGTACATTTTGAACAAAGTAGCAAATGTTAGAATTATTTGACTGCTTTTATGGTACAAAAAAAAAAAAAAAACTTGCCTCTTTTACCTGTTGTAAATGACCTTACTGAAATCGCTTGAAAGTTCATTTTAAGGCTTACCAATATTTCATGAGAAATTATTTCTTATACCATTGCCTTTTCTTTGTTTCCCATGGAACACATGGTAGATATGCTTTATGTATTTTATAGTGTAGCTTTAAGATATTTAAGAACAGTTCAGTGACAGTGTTTTTGATTTTTTTTTTTGATGTGAACAAATAAATACTGAGAGGTTACGGCACATCATCCACTCAGTTATGAGGATAACATGAACTTGTAATTATAATTTGAACCAAGATCACTATTTATGGGTATGTGGAATGCAAAGTCTATAACATGTATTAGCTTGGTGTGTCAAGCTTATTTTTGTCCTTTTTTTTTAAATCCATACAGCAGAACCAGTGTATATAATACAATTTCTTAAATATGTTGATTTCCTAACTTAATAAAACTATTGCCATTCAATTTTAGATGACGCTCAGGTCTTTTATTCAGTGGGTTAATACCAAACTCATACTTTTAAAAGGTATTTTTTTAAATCTTTAGAAATTATTTAAAATTTCTGTTAAAGGTGCATTCCACTGTTTTTACGTACAAAGGTCAGTTTCCACGTCATGAATTATATTCAGCATCTCAAAACAGTTGTGTATTATCTTTCTAAAGTCTGAATGTCTGATGTTCATCAGGGTCTCCTTGGCTTGGGCTTAAAATGTATAACCGAAAGCCAGCGTTATAAACTGGGATGACGTTTGTAAGATGTGGCCATTTACCAGGCAGTGAATGCTAAACTTATTTATTTCAGGTTTATTTAACAGGGACAATGCACACTAATAATACATATGAAAATGTAAAATGTGCCAGAATTAGCCAAAGGGCTATTTTACATCTGCTGTCCCTGGACAAATCGTACAATGTCACATCTTATTGGTTCATTCTCTTTTTTTCTTCTGTCTGCCTTTTGTGAGGCTCCCGACTTTATGCAAGAGCAATACTAAATCACTAGCCTGGCTCCGCCCTCCTACGTACTTCCGTTCAATTTTCATTTTCCCTCAGTACTACGTCTGGGTTTGTGGTATATTCTTGGGTTTTCTCCAGTCAAAAAAGTACCGGTCCAATCAGCGAACAGAGGGAGAGGCTGTGGAGTGCTTTTTTAACTTTAAACATACAGAACAAAGAAACACAAATTGAACAGGAAGAAGAACCCTCTCCCACCGCCCACCCTCTGCGGTCTCGAGGAAAACAAAACAAACAAACAAATGGAAATCACACCTTGCCTAATCACTCTCCTCTAGTTCTTGAGGCGCTGAGGTCATTAGGTCTATTTGTGCTGCTGCGTTTTTCCATAGATTGATAGTCAATGATCTGGCTTTGTAAATCCTTGCTGTAGAGAGCTCAAGCATAACTATTTCCAGAAAATACGCCAACCACTGTTTTATACAAAGTGAATGAGGGGGGAGCCAGCGTTGAGCTATCATTTTCTTGGTTGCAGTTGAGCCGGCTAGCCAAATTTTCCTCTGTCTCCCAAGCATGTGTAATTTAGAGTCGTCATTAAGTAACAAAACAATCGGGTCAGTAGAAATTCAGCAGATCCAATAGCTTTAAACTTAAACTTTAAACTAAACAAGGAAGTTAACATTTGTCAATGGAGAGTGGCCAGACTCTCTGTACAAATGAAATGTACGAGAGTCTGGTAGGACCAGGCTACTAAATCACTAGAGCACCCCTTTAATGAAGTATTTGAAGTTTCTGTAGATGGCTTTTTGTTATTTTGAAGCATTTGTGGCTTTTACTGCTCATTTTCCAATCTGTGAAATGCATCACTTCATGTGGCAAAGGAGTTTTCCCAGGAAATGGCTGTCAGACAGGTGTTCAGAACTTCAAATTAAGCTTTAATGAACTGGGAATGGGTTATGTTCCTTTTGAAAATGTCTCACATTGTTTGAGGCAAAGCTTTAATGGCTTCAGCAGTATTACATTTTCTTTCTTCAGGCAGTAATTTGTTTCTGTTCTGGCTTTTTAGGTCAATTAATGAGTGCTTGTGTAAGTCTAAAAGATTCACTTATAATTCATAACAACTTCTACTAGTTTCCTCCAATGTTTGTCAGAATACCTCCCCACCACCATGCCCCCCTATCCATGAAAAGCCTGCTGTGCTCACTGCAGGGTTTTGTTAATATAGTCCTTTGACTGAAAGACTCCCCCTACCACCGCTAATCTCTTCCGCTGAGATATCCCCCCTCACCATGAGCCATGTTCCACTTTTGGGTCCATGCCATGGTTTTGCATTTTTGATGGTGCGTTGGCGGGTGAAGGAGAGCAGAGTGGCACTGTGGTGAGGGAGGGAACAGTGGTGTTCCTCTGTGATATCTGCTGTGAGATCACAGCAGTGTCACCTGAGGAAACCTAGACAGCTCAGTGTGAGAGCGCACTTGAGTCTTTGCTCTTGCTTGCCTGGGCCGGACATTGTTTTTGATTTTTATTCTGCTTGCTGCACACGCTTTCCTTTGAAGTCATTTCTATTTTACATACCCCCTACACTGTTTTTTTCTTCTCTTTCTTTTACTTCACAGAGCTACAGTGCATACGTATTAACATGAAAGCCAAGTGAGTGACCAGTAGATGGAGTCAAAAGCCAGTCGTCCCACAGTCTGAACTTTTCCTCAATTACACACCAGTTCCCTAAGGTTTACTGTCCTGCTACTGAATTATAAAATAGAAACAGAATAGAAAGCATGAAAAAGTCATGAAGTGGCCAAAGATGTCGGACATCTTAAATTGCCTGCCTCTGTCCTTCCTGGCCTGCAAGACCAGACGGTGCTCGGACAGTCTCCACTGAGTTCTGCCCAGTCAAGGAAAACTGACATAAAGCGAAACGTGACCAGCATACACTTACAATGACAGAAATAGTCTTCATTAATTATAATGTGGGAGAGGTGGAGTTAAAAGCATCCCGAATATATATTTTTAGCAGGGAGCTTATTGTATAGAAACCAAACTGACAGGATATTATTAATGTTTTAACCCTGGCCAGGGGGCTTTTACATTTCGCCCATACACAATAAGATGTGCCTTTAATGGGACAAAAAATCTAACAGCAATAGCCCCATAAAACGCAACATTACACTGGCTTTGTCTTATTAGCTCTTTCATTTATCAGTAAGATGGATTCTTGTAAAAACGCTTTATTAATGACTTGTTAAAGGAATAGTTCAATATTTTGGGCAATATGCTTATTTGCTTTCTTGCTGAAACAAGAAGATTGAAACCGCTGTCTGTTAAACATGAAGCTACAGCCAGAGGGAGACAGTTGGCTTAGCTTAGCCTAAAGACAGGAAACGGTCAAATCTGCCAAAATCAACTGAGTTGGATTTCTTACCATGAGCTAGATGAGAAAATGAATACCACTCTAATGTCTGTACACTAAATAGGCTATTAAACTACGGTCAAGAGACGGTTAGCTTAGCTTAGCATAATGACAGGAGACTAGGGAAACCGTTACCCTTGCTCTGTCCAAAGCTACTCACCAACATGTTGTAGCTCGTTTGTTTAATTTGTACAAAAACTGAAATGTAATATCGAGAAGTAAAACCACAACTTGTTGCACTTAGGTTTGCATATGAATAAGATATAATATGTTAATTAGTGAGCTTTAGAGGTGCTGGTAAGTGGATTTTGTTACCATCAAACAGCCAGGCTAGCTCCCCTTGTTTCCCGTTTTTATGCTAAATCAAGCTAATTGGCTGCTGGCTGCATTCTACCGGACAGACAGGAAAGTGCTATCAATACTCTCATTTAACCATTTAACTTTTGTCAAGAAAGCAACTACCGGTAAGCGTATTTTCCAAACAATATGCTTACAACATTTTTAACTTCAGACTCAATGGTTTAATTGAAAGATCCATGTGTTTTACCAACATGTATAACTGCATTATTGCAAAATAGGATTTGTCACAATCTGACAACCCAAAACTGTTCTAACTGTTCTGTTCTAGCATGTAACTGATTTCTAAAACATTACTAAATTATTAACCATTAAAAAATCCTTATGATCCCTTTACAAAGGGTGTTAGAAAACAGCACCAAACATTTTCTACCTTTCCTATTTCCCCTTAATTTATTTTAAAAATGTGAATTATATTTTTATATGACTTTTAAGCTTTGCACTGAACCAAGATACAAGCTTATGCGAGGGCTGATTGAAAAATACAGGAAAGGAAGGGCAAGAGTACAAAGGCATTAAATGTGAGTGATGTTTATTGTTATCTATTAAATGTATAATCCCATCACTAATCCCATGCACAGCTCCACTCAGCCTAAAATTCACATATGCAAGAAATAGTGATTATGTTTTCTCCAAAAACTATTATCTTCACAAACCTAATGGTTTCAGGGTTTCACTTTCATTTCTGAAAATGGCCTTTAAGGGAGGAATATTTTTCACATCTTTTGCAAATCATCGCCCTGCTATGAAAGCCCTCATTAGCCTAATGATGGATAGAAAGAGTAAAGGCATGATACCTTTAACAATGTTTGAACCTCTTCAAAGCTGTCTTTTAAGCATTGCCCTACAGAACAAATGTGCCCATGTGGGACAAATCAAGATTGAACTATATTACATGAATACTGCAGAGCGCCATTATGATGTACAGCAACTAAACTGTCTTAATACAAATGAGCAGATTGAGATTTGAGCTACTCTTTGATAGACTTTCTAATTACTTGTTCCACTTCATCAGCTTTACCTTGCTTTAATAATTTGGTGTAACAATATGGCAGAAGTATTGAAAGGAGAAGCTGGTAGATAGTATAATAGTCAGACTGTTCCGTTCCCTGATTCTCTGCTCGAACTGTGAAATGCTGCCACGCAGAAAAGATTAGAGTCTTCACTCGCTTGGTGATTACCCCCCACGTCCGCCATGTTGTCTGAACCCTCTCGCCATGAACAGCTGCCAAAAGCTACTGCAGCTCCCTTATGTATGCTAGCTTGAATATGGTGCTTCTGTACTATTGCCAAGGTAGCGGGTTCAATCTCCTTGTGTGCCCACTAGCCAGCAGTTTGACGGCTGTCAGATGTTGTGGATATACAGCTTGTCAGTCAGTTTTTTCTTAGGGAATGCTGTGAAACTTCTGTAAATAAAGAATTATCACCCAACTCTGCAGTCCTATTAAGCATTTTATTTTAGCACCTTTTAGATCATTGTTTTGCTTTTATGGCCCACAAATTAAACCTACATTAACACATTTTGGGCCACTTGGGCAGTGCACATGAAAACAAGCTGTAAACACTGATATATTATCACCTTGTATTCATTTTGAGTCATGTTTCTGACCACCTGGCGATTATACGTCCAATATTCACCCTCCTTTTAGCTCTGTTTTGTTCTCCACTAACTCTTAGCTTTATACTTGTTTTAACGTCTTATAATTGCTATGGCTTTAGTGTTTACACTTGTATGTATGTATGTATATGTATGTATATGTATGTATATGTATTTTTCATGGGAAAAGCTCTGAGACACCCACTGTAGGCTAGCTGCCCAGCACCAAACAGCAGACAAACTAGCAAGTTAGCAACAAGCTGGTAGTTAGCAACTAGCTGGTGAACAAAGTGGAACATTTAGCAGCTAAAGATACAGATATTTCCCTCAGAAGTTGGTGAAGACCTAAACAGAGCTAAAAGAGATTGAATATTGTACAAAAACTCGACTTAACATGAATATTGCTCTGCGTCTGCTTAATGTGGTAGTAGGCCACTTTGTTCCCCAACATGTTCCCCATAACATCTTATACATTAAGGTGTTAATATATGTTACACTACTTGCTGTGAAGCCCCTAAGTGGCCAAAAAAAACTTTTAATGCAGGTTTACATGTTAGGTATATTAAACTGCTGTAAGTATTCAGCTATTTGACTGTGATACAAGGAATGTTTGTGGACATTGTGAAACAGCTGAGAACAGCTAAGAATGATATCCAACCCATCTAGTTTACTTTCAAGCTGAGTCCTGCCACTCTCTGTTCGAAGACACTGTTTCCAGTCAGTCAATTATTTCAAGAAATGACATGCCTTCAGGACCAGAAGGCGTGTCACACCACTGACCGCTCTCACCTGTGGCACTTGTCAGACTTATCTCTGGCAGCGAGAGATAAAGTGTGTGGGTTCACACAAACAAACCACAGCCTGCAATGACACAGGTTTATCACCAGAGAAACTCACATCAACACACACACACACACACACACACACACACACACACACACACACACACACACACACACACACACACACACACACACACACCAATTGTTTTGCATAGTAGTCTGCAAGAGCCATTTTCAGCAAAGGTAACCATGGTGCCTTCAAATCTTGGTGCATGAACCTTCATTGGCAAATGTTATATGTACAAGTTGATTCTATTCTTTCATGTGCATTATCAATAAGATGAAGACAAATATGCAATACATCTTTGCATATTAGCTGCAGTTTTGTTCTCCCCAAGCCTCTTTGCTTTTTGATTATTCATCCAGACTGGTGCATAAGTTTAACATTTCTCAAGGCACAACATGAACTTTAGTTATGTCTGCCATCTCACAGCTTGTTCAGTGACCCACCATTATTTAGATTTATGTAAACAAGGACGTGAGGTGTTACATCCTAGGAATATTTGCATTAAATGCCTCATGGGCTAATCATCACTTTTAAAGGGGTGATGAAAATGCAACATGAATGTACTTGATTAAGACTGAAGATACTTATGTTCACCTTTTGGCTGATACTATATCAGCTACTTTATTGTGTCTTTTCAATCAAGCACTTCTAACTAATGCCTTCAAAGACGGCAGAATCAATATTAACACAGTAGGTATTTGATTCAAGACCCTTTTAATGGCAATAATTATACACTGCAGGCCAACAAGATCTCACATTCATTTTGAGAATTTCCCTTAGAGTTTCGATGACCCCCGCCAGAGCACACTGAGTTATCTCTCCTAAACTGAAAAACTAAATGGATGCAGCCAGGAGATTGCTCAGTCTTACTTCTTTTAGACCCTTGTGCAGCATTTGAGATTTGATCATGAAATTTTAATTGACTCACTTAAGCACTGAGGTGGGTATCTGGCTCAGCACTGAGCTGTCTCAGATCCCATCTTTCTAATAGTCCTTCGTCTGTTAGACAATTCATCTCTCGGAGGCAGACAGCTCTTAAAAAGTCCCACAGAACTCAATTCCAGGTCTCGTCCGTTTGTCCCTCTACGGTACAAGCTCCCACTTGGAAATGTCTTTTAATAAAAGTGTATGTCTCTCCAGCGGTGTGCAGAAAACACAGATTAATACAAGCTGTTACAATAGTGACACAGACAGCATAAACCTATACCGATACTGGATGTCTTGATGGAAGTAAAGCTCTTATTAAAAACACTCTTACCTCTTACTCAACTAATTCTAAACAAACTGATAGAGATTTAGATTTTTTGACCTTTAGTTTTGAACTTTTCGGTTCATTTTAGAACTGGAGATGTAAAGGTCATGTGTCGGACACTGATTCTGAAAATTGTCTTCAGAGGTATAGGTTGAAATGTATTGACAACTTATTAACAGCAGATCTGTGTCCATATTATTTTTGTTTTATTTTTGTAGGTTTTTATTACAACTTTATTTAAATTTTTTTCTTCCCCCATGGCTGATTTCCATTATAAAACAACAGTGATCTTTATTAGGGCTTTGAGACCGCAACATTTGAAATTATTTGTAGGTTATACCTTTATTTGGACAGCATTTTAAAGAACAAGGTATAAAATAAATGACAAAAGGCACATAATTACATGAGGTAAAGTGGACACACCAAAGAGGTGATTTCAATAGAGAAAGCTCTTTTTTATATCTATATTTATCATGGATGATTAAGCTTGTAATGCTTGGGGAGGTTGGTCATAAAAAAAAAATTAAAGGTTCTTTTTTGTGTAATCAAACATTTTAGGCTGAAAGGAGACAGGAAAATACATGAAAGAGGGTGACAAAGGTCCTAGGGAGGATTTGTATTTAGAGCATCATGAGTTAATTGTTGCGTATTAGCTGTCAGACTTAGCAGGAAGCCACTCACTCCATCTGTGCTAACAAACACCCATTATTAATGAAACTCATGAAATGGAGAGAACATTTCATGTGGCAGCGTCAGTTGAAATCCTAATGGCTGCCAGATGTTGGAGAGGCGTTTGACTGACGCAGGAAAAAAAGAGAGTTACAGTTGTGTAAAATAAAATCAATTCCAGATTCTGAACAATGAAAATTTGTTCTAATATAAGGGGGGACATATTGCAGGCTACATTTGTAGCCATGCTACATAGCATGTTAGGCACCTGTAAAACAGGACATCCCTGTTAGCCTCAGCTGTACTTTGTATAGTGCTAATTAGCAAATGTTAACATGCTAATGCACTAAATGAATGTGATGAACACTGTAAATATTTTACCTGCATCATTTTGTTAGCATTGTCATTGTTAGTGTGTGGCTACGCTAGTGGGAGCATTCAGCAGTGCCTTAATACAGCCTCATAGAGCTTCTAGCTTTTTAAATGCATGGTTTATAAAGGTTTTAGATCGATTAATCAGACATATTTATGGAATTAAAACCATCTGGCCAAATAATTTACTCATGCATCCTAATATGGTACTTTTTGCCATCAAAACAAGACTTGGTGGAGCTTTAAGGGCCACATGTCAAACTCCCAATGTGGAGAACAACAAAGTGTAGGAATTTCTCCCATCTAGCGTTGAGATCATATATCGCAATCAATTATCTCGCGCCACGTAGCCTTCACACTTCAAAAAGCCGGTCTCTTGCTCTTTTCAATTTCCATTTTCTTTTTCTGGGAGCGAAGAAGAAGACTCCTGTTCCTGAAATTTGGATTTTGAATACGCGTGGTCCTCCATGTTTCCTTCTTCAAACTTGCCGGGGCCAGGAAGCTACGATACCCATTAGCAGCATTAGCAGCACCTGTGAGTTTATCATGTGACAGTGAAAACGCGAAAGGTGGAGCAGCATATCCTGTATGTCCCTTACTGGCTAACGTATTTCAAGATGGCGCATGAATATGGAGCATCTACCCCATGCGAATGCAAATGTAAAATTTCAATTGATGGTGGTGGTAAATATTCATGAAAAAGAACAAGTTTGTGAACGGGCAACACAGATTTTGATAATGAACAACTAAACACGTTACACACTGGACCTTTAAAGAATAATAACACACTTTAAGTAGTAGACATGACTTTATGGCTATGTCAAATATTTAATAAAAAGTGTGTTTTTGACTATGTGGTAACTTATTGAGTATGAAAAATATAGCAAAAGTGACTGACAGAATACAAAGAAAAAGAAAAAGACCTTAGGCTGAACTTTTGAGGAACCCTGCCCTTGTTATAGTCTGCAGAGGATTACTGTCTGATGAGTTATCAATTTAAACAGAAAAGTGTGTACAGTATGATGAAAGATGAAAGTTGAACCAATTTACAGAAGCACACTTAATATCAAGCAAAGCATTCGGCCACATAAAGGCTGTGCTAAGATATGGAAGGATTAAAACAGATGTTTCACCTAAATTCACTTACATTTATAACACTGGATAGTTGAATCAGGTCAGGCTCACACTTCTGGGTATTGTAAATGGCAGGTTCTCCTCACCTGCTTCCTCTGGAGGAAAAGTTTAAAAGTGGTCTCTGCAAGATGTTCCCAGAGTCTGGTATGTAAAACACAACACCAGAAAAGTGAGCATTTTTATATATAATATCAGAAAAAGAAAAGTCACTTTGAAGCTCTCACACAAGGTTTTCAAAGCCTGACAGAAGTTAAAGATGCAAGAGAGAGAGATACAGAGCAATATGCTCACAGCCGAGAGAGGGGCCGACAGAGCTTTAAAAATAACTGATTGATGATTCGGACATATGGAAGTCTATTTCTTTCCACACAGTAGAGCTGAAACCAGATGGTAGAACTACATCACACTAGAAAATAATTCCCCCAACATGATAATTTCATATTAAAAAAGTTTCAGCTCCTGAAATTTAGGGGTGAAATACAGACATCTTACAACCTTATGAAATGTTGAGCTACATAATAAAGACTGAACTAACTACAACTAGGAAACAACTGTTAAAATACATTACATTACATGTCATTTAGCTGACGCTTTTATCCAAAGCGAGTTACAATTGCTATATATCAGAGGTCGCACGCCTCTGGAGCAACTAGTGGTTAAGCGTCTTGCTCAGGGACACATTGGTTGATGTATCGCAGTAGGAATCAAACCCACTGATGTGTGTTGTCACCATGACAACTAACAACAATAGCCATTTTGTTTTGTACTAGTCAAAGTACCACATCAAACAGCTCAATGTCCTTTCTATCCAATTCTATTTCTATAGTTTGAGCACAACGTGACCCTTACTCCAGACAGCAAGTAAGCATAAAGGACACATTAGTTTTATTTGGCATTCTAAAGATGCATTTTATATAAGCTGCTTTATTTAAGGATTCCATAAAGTTTGGTGTATGTAATCTTGCTATTACTTTTAGATTATTTATTTTTTAGCATTTTTAGGGCCTTTATTTTCATAGGACAGATAAAGACATGAAAGGGGAGAGAGAGGGGGAATGACATGCAGCAAAGGGCCGCAGGTCGGAGTCATAACTGCGTCCGCTGTGTTGAGGAGTAAACCTCTACATATGTGTGCCTGCTCTACCAACCGAGCTAAGCCAGCCACTTGCTATGACTTTTGAGCAACCACTGACGCAGTTTTTGTTGTTGTTTTTTTCTGTCTCTGGACAGAGCAGAGGCATATTTAGGCATATTTAGGAATATTTAACTAAAACTCAAGGCTGCATGCTGAATTCCACACAGCCTGCTTTATTTGCCAACAATAAGTTGGGGGATAAATCCATAACCGTGTTCACGCATCATCTCATGATTTTAGCAGAAAGATATTGAGTGGATGCCTGTTATTGAAGTTTGAAGGAGCTTGCCTAACAATCACACCTTCACAACCAATCCTATGATGATACCTTTTCATACTCCGATGACAGTGCTGTGCTGTAGTAGTAGGCCTACACTGTAGCAGTCCAGCATTGTTACCCTCCCAGATGCACATAAAGCTCTAATCCTGATCATTAAAAAATAGCAAGCGAAAGTCTGTCACAAATTATAGGCGTGCAATCATACAAAGTAAAACCATCTCTCAAGTAGGCTACTGTCTGCACTTAGGTGTTTGAGTCTCTATTTATACCCTCTATTGCTCCTGACAGAGTGATGGTTATTAGAAGAGGTACACACCTGTCTATACCACTCAAATGTGGTTCTGAGTCTGAGGGTTGTAGGAGTCAGACAGTACCAGCTCCCTCAGGCTAGACGTGAGGAGTCAGTTAGTGGTGACTGAATCACAAAACTATCTCTGACCCATCTCCCCCTCCTCCAGGAAAATGAGCAAGGCCCACTCCCCTGTCCACAGAAATGAATTTGTGCAAGTATGAAGATGAAACCTGCTCAGGGAAGCTGGCACAGAGTTGAAGGACTAAGTTCTAGGTTTATATTGATTTTCATGTTGTTGTTTGTATTGGTGGCTTTGAGGCAGTGCTGAATCCAAAACAAATTGTAGACTACTGATTGTGATATAGCCCGACACTACATTGCACTAATAAGATACATAAATCATAAATAAATCCATGACTTATGCTAAACGCCACATATGCTTTCAGGATTTAAATACCGGTGAATGGGTTAATGTCCTGTAGTTTGACGCAGGAATGGTTAATAGGACAGGCAGCAGGTGGAGAGACATGCAGACTGATGAGCAGCAGCAGTAGGAGCCACTGTGTGCTGACAGTTAGGGCTGAGCCGTGGAGAAATGAGCAACGATTTACTAATTTGTCCCTGCAGCAGGCAAAATTGTTAAAGAAAAGAAAAAAACAGGCTGGTAGAGCTTATACAAGCATGGTTTCTCCGTCTGCCTCTGACGTTGAACGGGACGCCAGCGAGTAGCACTTGCAGTCAATTGCTGGGCAAATGACTTGAGGAACTCTCGTCGAAAATCAGCGGACAGAGAAAGCGGTTTTATGGGAAATGAATGTGACCGGGAAACAGCAACCTGAGCTGATCGAGCGACCCGCCAGCCTTTTGGTTCCAACTTCGGCAAGTAAACCTATTAATTTAAATGCATTTGAATTAACTTAAATCACAGTGCAGTGTGTCCTATTCCCGTGAGATGTGCAATGTGTAGGGGGGCAGTTACAAAGCCTAAGTTACGCCTTTTATCTCTGATGTACCGAGTAAACTCCAAACTACCTTTAAAAAAACGTCTGATTAGTGTTTCCTTGCTTATAAATACTTGAGGATAGTTAGAAGGCTTTGAAATAACACTCTTTTCCACATAAATAGCATCTGCACATTTCGGCATATATTTGGCAAACTATGGTGCTCGTACTTGAACAAACTTATAACTTTTACCAATAACATTTGGCAGCACTCCTCCATGCAAGTACCGTGATCGTCCAGGGCGGGAGCGAGTAATGTGTGCGTTGCTACAAGTTTGGAACAAATGTCATTGGCATACGGCATTGCTTCGTTTATTATGTGACTACCGAATCCACCAGAAGACCATGCTCATTTTCCAAAGTCCCTTTGTCCGTCTGTACGACATATGGAGTTTGACCGATAAGCAAGTACACATTAAACTACTGGATATGTGAGTGCAGGCTGGTGTGACGTTCTTGACTATGAAACGGTGCGTTTTGGTTGATTTTATATCCGTTGTGATTTGATAGGGTAGAGCAGGTGTGCTATACTGACACACAAACACTATAGCTTAACTATTTTAACTTCGAATATTGTCGACACTTCTAGATTTTTGATTACCCGTAGCTTATTTCTCTGTAGCATCTATGCCTATAATCAAAATAACGGATACCAGATTAAGGTATTGCTGGCTGGTTGTAAAGTTGCAGAGTACTGCAGCTGCATTAATTATATAAGACTATTCTCACCTATTCTCATTATTTTATTTTGTCAGACACAGTGTGTACTGAGCTGAGCTTTCTTGGGGGCTTCATATGTAATTGGGCATTGTGGTTAGGCTACTTGAACAAGAATTACTTTGGCATTTTTTTATTATATATTTTATTATTCTTTCATATTCTGTGTTGACTGCTTAAATTAAAATCCAACACATAACACATCATATGTTGTCTAAGATTGAACCAAGCACAATCTAGGCTAATCAGAAGGGGGGGGAAATGACATTTTTCAGTTTACATTACACTTGATGATGATGTTTTGACTTATCTGCCAGTCTACATCTTTCCATGTAGGCCTACACCTTGCATTGTTTTTCTGTACTGGTCAGTCTTCCATCCTAGTTGGCTAAACACGAGATATATTTGCTGCATGGTATTCAGCTGTCGGTCGGTTATTGCCTCCACTGGATACATAGCACCTTTAGTTTTAACTGTCCCCGGAGTCCTGTTTTGTGGGCAGTTCCAATTCACGAAGCATTTGCTTTTAGAACTTAATTCTGCTTAGAGTGTGCTCAGTTTTTACACATTTCCCACTTAGCACTGACTGATGGCTACAATTATCCAGTACACAGAATTTCCTGTTGAAAAAGGCTCTCCCAGAAACTCAGTAATGTCTGCAAGGCTTTCACTCCATGCATATTTGTGATCACCTGCCTGGTGTACAGTTTTAAGGTGTTAAGCGTGGACTTGATTGCATCTCCACAGTAAGTAAACTTTTTGCAGGTCCTTAAACAGCTGTAATCAGAAAGGCTTGCAAGTGGCCTTCAATCAAATTCAGTGAGCCTAAAACAGCTCTTTAAAATTCTTGCATTTGGCTTTATGAACATGCAGAAGTGGTTTTTCTCATGTTTTTAATTGGCAATCACTGATAAATTAGATTAAAGGGCTGGCTAGGCACACTTCTTATTTTAACATGGTACACTGGGTGCATAAGAAATATCAGATGTATCTTATGATTAAGTGTCTGAATAGTGATTAGTATGAGGATTCTCTGTAATCCAGGTTGCAGCAGAAGTAAGTAATCAAAGGTTTGTGTTTGTAAAGGTATATTTGGTGCTGAAGGTGTTTTAATAGCCGTCTAGATAACAAGACTTATACAAGAGACAAGCAGAACGTTCGGTGTCTACAGTGTGTGCATGAGTCTGGCTGTGTTTGAATTGTTTGTCAGGGTATATTAGTGCTGTGACGGACAGTCAGCGTTTTCAGGGTGTTTACCTGCCTCCCCACGTTAGGAGAGACTTCATCCCCGTCTCAGTTCAAGCATCCCTGTCTCAGTTCAAGCAGGATTTTTGTCATGCGAGGACTTTAAAATGCACTTTGTACATTTCTGTAGGCAATAGCATAATTCTCTTCTGGAGTGTAAATCCATTACAAAGTGTGTGTGTGTGAAGTCCTTAAGTTCTTAGTAACAGCAAGCTGGTTTCAGTGATTTAGTGATTTTCTAAATTGGGTTGCACTATTCAAACTTAAGAAAACATCTGGAGCTGCTTGGACCAGTTGTTTGCAAGTTCAAACTTAGCCTATAGTTGTAACGTAGCCTGAGTGTTTACTAAGTGGAGTTTTACGCATCAAATACGTAGAGATTAGTTGTTACTAAATATGAACACAGCAATTCGGGATGGGAGAAAAACATGCTAGTTTATTGGAATTTCTTTAAACCAATTGTTGCGGTTGTAAGCAGTCCAACAAAGTGCTGCCGCGAGGGACTAAACACTGAGAGATGCATACACGCACTGTGACGTGCTTGAGATTGTATTGCAATGATTTATTCCTCCACACGTAGAATACAACTAGTACTGCAGTTACCAAATGTAGAATTACGTTGTCGCTATAAGTGTGTTAGTGCGGTGGTCAACAGTAAGTGTTCGCTCTCACCCTCACCCCCTCTCCGTCAAAGCCCAAAAAACCCAGGTGAACAGGTGAAGCAAACAAACATGTTATCACTTCCGCTCAAACCGCGATGAACACGCCCATCACCTACAACACAAGTGCACAATTTAATAATAATAAAAATATAAATAAATAAATAATAGAATTGAGGCCATAAACAACATGCAGTATGTGGCTCCTACACCACAATAGTCTTGGGCGGCGCTAAGCTGCAAAATAGCCTCGGGAAGGAACTTGTTTTGGTGGAACGTGTGTACGTTCAAAAGTTGTTTTAGTCGTGCAACAGGAAACTCTGATTGGACAGATAGTCTAGCTAGCTGTCTGGATTTACCCTGCAGAGATCAGAGGAGCAGTTAACCATAGTCCTCATAAATCCACCAGAGTTTAAATTTACAACACAAAGAAAGCGGACGGTAACGGACATCTGCAAACGGACATTTGAAAAGAGTGACATCCGGCGGAATTTCTGGCAGAACGAGGGCAATCCCGGAAGTGAAACGTCGTGAATATAGACTACGTACAATGTCATACAAACCCGTTGAATGCGTCAAACTGAACCAACTGACAAAACTGTTAGCTTGCTCATATATGAGAGTAAAAGAGGAACAGTAACATGGGTTGACATATTTGACCTAAACTTGATAAATGCTGTTAAATAATGTAAAGATTTTAAATTCATCTCACCCAGAATTCACACACATCCATACATTACTGCACTGTTGGTGATATTGTCTTGTTAGTCAACATAACCTGTACAGAGGGAACAAGCAACGAGGTAAACCCAAAACTCGGATCACTACAAATGGGATTAAATACAGTGTGATGCAGTATGATTATCAGGCAATCAAACCCTTGTCCCTTTCTAAATGCATAACAAATAAGTGGCATGCATGTCATAGGAAATTTCCAACCCCCTGTGGTCACACGCCTGAGGGTGTCTCTTGGCAAGAGCTGCAGAAGCATAATTATACCCCGGTGGAGTGTGAAAGTCGATGCTTCGTATTCAGGAAGTCAATCATATTTTAACCAAATCACTGCCATTGGAGCATGAATATGTATTCTCTTTTAACTTTTCATTTTCCCAGAGCTATTCAGGCAATTGGAAAGCACACAAAACAATCAGACCTTATATTGTCAAACTGAAATTCAGTTTCTTAAAAAAAAGGTAATATTTAGTCTCTTTAATGGCCTGAGCAATTAATGTGTAATTCAATGACCCCAGAGTAAGAATGCAAACATGTTGTTTGGCTCCTTCCTCCTTATGCTGTATTAAATGTTAGTAATACTGTACAAACATGTATGTATGTGTGTATATATATATATATATATGTATATATATATATATATATATATAATATGTGTGTGTGTGTGTGTGTGTGTATATATATATATGTATACACACACATATACACATTATATATATATATAATATACACATTATATATATATATATATATAGTATCATATCATATATATGTATATATATGTGTGTGTATATGTATGTGTGTGTGTATGATGTACTGAGAGAGAGAGATTACATTTTTTAAGACATATGAACTAATGACGGGAACTCGAGGAACCCATGAGATTTGTGCATTAGGCCAAAGGGCAGCCTCTAGTGTTATATCATAAATTTGTATTTTTTTCAAAGCTTATAATTAGTCCCTCTAGGAAGTGCAAAGATACATATATAATACAGTATTCTGCACACTCATACTCCGTAATTCAACTAATTACAAAACCAGGCTGTAATTAAAGTCTTAATTAGATAGGATTTTTAATTTTTTAAATGTCAAGAGGATATGTTGTGTCATAATCCTGATGCATCAAAACAAGTGGCGCTGTCACTGTTTTAGAACCTTCCTTGAAATGTTTTCTTAGCAAATAAAAGGAAACTGGTCTTCTGCATTATTAATACCCACAGTGTTTCATTAGCATTCTTATTTAGATTTGAGGCAGGAAATTTATGCATTTTAATATCCCCATTCATTTCCAAGTGAGATATAAAGGAATCTACCATGTCCCTTTACCAACTGATAGTGGATTGTTGTGGACACTCTTCTTACCACTTAAGACAACTGCACGTAGCGAAAAAGCAATAGTTTTTTTCCTCCTTGAAATGGGAATAAAAGACTGTTGGAAATATTCTTTGTCCTAGATTAGTTCCTCAAAACCTACATCCACCCCAAATTACTCCTCCCATAGTGCCAAAACATAAGAACACCCAATCCCCACTCATGCATAACTCCTGTTACTGCATTTTTGATTGTGTGTGTCTGTGTTTGTATTGTTTATATGGGAGAGAGAAAATGACACATGCATTATACTCTTAATATTCAAAAACGAAAGGTTATGTTGAAAAGGTTACAGATTGTTTTCTAGTCTATTTCCCTTCTCTCACGTGTACAAAATCACATGCAATATCTCACACATGTTGGACGGATTTAGGGAAACTGCGGCTATCACACAGTCGGCCGTGCTGCTATTTGAGCAGTACAGCTCTGTGATACGAGCCTATTCAAACAATGAATACACAAATAGATGGGAAATACTTCAAGTGGCTTTGATTCCCCATAGAGCCACTTTTGAGTAGAATATTGAACCAGGATGATTGCGGAAGATATAATACAGCATTTCGGTGAGCTTTGTGCATATAAGGATAGTTTCAGCTTGGCTACGGTTTATCGACCTTCCAGGATAATGACATACAGCACGGTACTGCACACAGTGGATTGACTGATACGTAAGGAAATGATCTACTTAAAGGTCCAATGTGTAGGACTTTCTCCCATCTAGCGTTGAGCTCATATATCGCAATCACTCTCTACACTCACAGTTCATGATGCGGTGACGCTCTGTCACTTTCAACGTCAAGCCGGTTCTTGTCTTTTCCTTTTTCCTTTTTCGTGCAAGAAGACTGTCTGAAATTTGGATTTTGAATATGTGTGGTCCTCCATGTTTTCTTTTTCAAACTTGCCGGGGCCAGGAAGCTACGATACCCATTAGCAGCACCTGTGAGTTTATCATGTGACAGCAAAAACGCGAAAGGCGGAGCAGTATGTCCTGTATGTCCCTTACCGGCTAACGTATTTCAAGATGGAGCATCTACCCCAGTTCATGCGAATGCAAATGTGAAATTTCAATTGATGGTGGTGGTGAATATTCATGAAAAAGGAAACGTTTGTGAACGGGCAACACAGATTTTGATAATGAACAACTAAACACGTTACATACTGGACCTTTTAATGCATAAAATGTAATTTACCTACAGAGCAATTTAAACAAAATTTGTGACATAGAAACCTAAAAAAGAAGTCCTACATTATAACACACCTACTTCCTTTCCTGCAAATCTCTCCTTTTACATTTTTAATCTCTCTGTTCATACAAATGTGTATTGCTGAATTGTTGTTGAACATATGAAACAGCATTTTCTAATTTCATATTTGTCACACTTTTTATGAATGATTTACTTTGAAGGAATGGTTTGACATTTTGGGAAATGCACTAATTTGCTCTCCTACCCAGAGTTAGATAAGGAGATTGATAACACTCTCATGCCTGTAAGCTAAATATGAAGCTAGCAGCTGGTTAACTTAGCTCAGCAAAAAGACTGGAAACAAAGGGAAACAAGTACGCCTCCCAGCGCCTGTAAAATGAAGTTATTAACACCTCATATTTTGCTTGTTTAATTCGTACAAAAACCGGACTGTAAAATTAACAACTTGTGGTGTGGGAGAAGAAACGGTTTAACAGTTCAGCACTTAACCTCCATAACAGCATGTGTTGTTTTTATACTTTGTGTTGGTACAAATTAAGCAAACGAGAAAGACCATGTTAATAAGTGTGCTTTAGAGGTGCTTGTAGCCACATTTTGTAACCTTTGGACGGAGCTAGGCTAGCTGTTTCCCCCTGTTTCCAGTCTTTGTGCTAAGCTACGCTAACTGACTGCTAGCTGAATTTTCATACAGTATTAGCATACAGGCATTACAGTGGTATTGTTTTTCTCATTTAACTCAGCAAGGAAGGAGAGTGTGGGGAGAGTGACTCCTTGGCGAATGTGTCCATCAAAACTTAAGTGAAGCCTAAGATTAACGTGCACTGGTTCTCTTGTCATGTTTAAAAGGTACGTAAATAACGCTGTTTAAAGCTACCTTCCTGATATGTAATATTAGCTTGCATTAACTAACTTCATGGTATTTCTCAACTCGGTTACCAGTGGTGAAAAGTACTGTACTAAAGTACAAACATGAAATACTTGTACTTGAGTATTTCTATTTTCTGCTACTTTATACGTTATACTCCACTACATCTCAGAGGCAAATATTGTACCTTTTATACCATCTGACAGCTTTAGTTACTTTACAGATTCAGATTAACACAATTATAACAAAATTATATTAAATTGTATTTTTATATCAATAAGGATTTATTGGTCCCCAGGGGGAAATTCACAAGCTACCCAGCAGTATGTAAAATAATATATTTTTTATATATAAATAAAAAAATAAGCTCCACATTTAGCCAACAAGCTGCAACATTTAAGCAATTGCAATAATTATAATATATATATTATTATACAATTAGTCGTATTTATTTATCAAAAATATATTTTCTCATATTAATCTCAAAACATTCCAAATGCTTCATTTGCATATTTAAACCGCAAGAATGTTCTTCTGAGGGTATATGGCCCTGGACCCCCCTACCTGATTTTAGTTTTGTATCTTGTTGCAAGTTTCACTACTCTAGTAGTAGTAGTAGAGTTTGCAGGTCTTAGTATATGATAAAGAACAATATAATATATAATATAAAGTAATGATTAGAACTGCCTTAACTGTAACTCCAGTGCAAGTCTGTGTAGAGTCAGGCACTAAGTATTTACTGTACAATAGTCTGCTGCAGTTTTACCAGGCATCTGAGTCAAAAACTCCTGCTGTTTTCAAAAATGCATTACGAACAGCTTGAGCAGACATGCTGCTTCATGAATGAAGATAATCCATCACTGTAAATCAGAAGACTGGTTAATATCCCCTATAGAACTGGATAAAAACACAGATATTGTGGTATTTGAAGTCTGTTCTTCTGCAGTAACTGTGAACACAGGTTTTCACATTTAGTTTTGCCACTTTGCTGCTACCACTCTTATGTAAGAGTGTGTCCTGATGGAAAGACGTGGTAATTAGCAGCGTGGTAAAGCCATGTTTGGCGAAATTACCAAAGTTGTCTCATTTAAAATGATGCATTAGGCTCATCAGTGCCGCTGCATCTCTGGGCTGTTTTTAATGGATTTTTGGAAAATCCATTGATATTTTCAACCTTTTTAACTTAAAAGCTGCCAGGCAACACTACATATTGGTATTTCAAAACAATAGGTAACTTTGCCACAGTTTGGCACGATTTCTAACTTACATTTTTGCAACTTCTAAAATGTGAATGTTGGCAAAAATGCAAGCTCACAGTTTGCAAAATATATGTGCTTGCACTTTTGCTGTGGAAGCCGGACTTGTTTGCATATTAACTATTGCAAATAAATGAGCATATGCCCCTTATCTATTTTATTTCTGATGGTTGTTATAAATACTGCAAATATTTTACAGCTTTTTGCTCTGGGTTGCAGCTCTCTGCTTGGATTTCTAACATGATTTAATAATAATAATAAAGAAAACCTAAACTTTTCTAAAATAAATCTCAGGCAAATTTACAGTAGATAATAAATTGACATGCTTGTGTAACTGTAAAACTGTACACCCATAGCTATTTCACTGCTGACAACCCCGGGGTAGTTTTAATTGACTATAAAACAAAAAAGAGGATTAGTTAAATAGTGCTGGGTTTCATCCTCTTCATCGGTTTTAAATGTGAATATCTTTTAAAGGATCCAGATAAAAGCTTGACACTAGTAGTTATTGTGACACCTGTCAACATCATCCAGTACTTGTCTGACTCATTAACAACCTCTCGGTTCAAAAGAATGTTGTTTTATTGTAGTCAGCTCTGTAGCCAGAGACAGAAAATTGGGAGCAATGTCTGGCTATGGCCCAGAGACAATTTCACTCATCACAACTTATTAATCATGAAACTAAAATCTACGAGGTGTTTGTTAAATTGAACTGATGGAACTAATGTGTGATTCTTCAGAGAGGGACCTTGTCGATTAATCTCTTGATTATTTTCACGATTAGTTGTAGTGTGGTTTATAAAATGGTGTAAGATGTCGGTTAATGTTTTCAAAAGCCCAGGATGACGTCCTCAAATGTCTTTTGTCCACAACTCAAAGATATTCAGTTTACGGTCATAGAGGAGAAAGGAAACTAGAAAATATTCACATGTAAGAAGCTGGAATCAGAGAATTTTGACCTTTTTTTTTTTTTTTTCTCCCAAAAAAAGGACTCAAACGGATTAATCAGTTCTCAAAATAGTTGACAACTTATTGATTAATATTTGCAGCTTTGGTATGGCTCAGCTTAGATGACTATCCCAGACTTTATGTGATTGATCTGGACAAAAAATGTGTCAGTCTGGATAGTATGTGCAAGTGAGGTGTGTGTGTGTGTGTGTGTGTGTGTGTGTGTGTGTGTGTGTGTGTGTGTGTGTGTCACTTGACAGTTGCTGTGCTTTTCAAGGTTATCAGTGTCTGGAAATGTTTCTTC